>NC_069113.1:12202500-12212500 GCF_025612915.1 Magallana angulata
GCCTACGACAGTCCCCCTTTTGATTAGGTTTACAATGAAAAGGTAGGGTCTGGGTTATTGTGCTGGTCAGAGGTGCAATAAACAATGTATATAAGAAAGAAAGAGGTTTATCGTAGGTTTTGAGAAAAACTCGGCGTCATTACTCATTAAGGTATGCATATCTAGAGAAAAATGTAATGAATCATCATTGCAGTACAAGACAATTTGCCTTGAATATATTGCACAGAAAAAAACCCCTGTTTATTGCTAAAAGATGGACGATTGGAAAGACTAACATTATTTTTAAACTGATTATCTTTGGCTTTTAGGGTGTAGCATTACACACAAAGGATATGAACAAGTTCTGATTAACTCTTCAGTAGATTAACGCAAGCTTTCAAGTTGAATTCCCAACTCCTAGCCACCCGTTGACTAATCAATTTTCCGTTCGTCTTTATGCTTTCAGAACCTAAATGAAAACACAAGTTGATGCTTTAAATCTATCAAGTCACTCTTCATTACAGAGACAGGAACTATCCGCGGACTGTCAAACGTACAATGGCAGTCTCCAAGTTGCCCTGTGTCTATTTTAGAGCTGCCATGGAGACGATTTTCTGTCATGCTAATTGTTCACTGATCATTTCGTCACGCCTTCTTAAAGTCTAACGTAGGGGAGCGAATTGAATGAGAGGGCCCATCAACTCCCCACTAGTCTTCAGGTGTAAATCTTTGGCGCCAATTTCCTTTAGCTTTCAATAACCCGCAAACTTCTACGATAAACCTCGAACGGTTACATTATGTAGGAAATCCGGATCTGAAAGCTTTATTGTTAAAAATTTGATGCTGATGGTTTGTCTATGTCCAATGCATCCTCCTCCAGAGAGATACAAAAAATAGGTTAAAAAATTTTTTTGAAACAAAAATCGTATAAATGGATTATCAATAAAAACTTGATTAAAGACTTATGACTGTTCGTAAACAAGTTTTCGTAATGACATGATACATAGTGTTTCTTTTGTACCATTATCATTCCGGTTTTTACCTTTTTGATTTGTTTACAAATATAATTTGTTTTATTGTATGAAGAAATAAATGTAATGTAATGTAATAAATTGTAATTTTTATATTAAGTTAGTTGTTAATAACATGATTTTTTTTTATTTTTTGTTCAAATCAGTCCATCAGAATTCATATAAATTTTTAATTGATTTCATCTTTGAATTTATAAATAAAACCACACTCACAAGGAATCTGTATTGTCTAAATTAGAATTATAACTATTATTTTTTATTAGGTTTACTTATATTTTTTGTTGAATTTGATTCCCTCATAGTTCAGCAGTACCATATCTGTTTTTAGATAATTTATTTTTAAAGTTTTAGGAATCAGGGGCGGAAAACAATGTCCATTAATTAAAAGCTTATCGCTTAATGATAAAGAACTCACATCACGAGGAAGAGTTGCCCGTTCTATTTCAATCTTATTTCACTATTTTTACTTTGAACACTTTATATCACAATAGACTCTGACAATTAACAACAGCAAAAATTATTTATAAAAATTTTGTTGGCGACAGCTTTTTTATGCATTGAGATATCATTGTTAATTTCACTATGTACATAAGTGTGCTTGCTTATTAATCACAACTTCCCTGTCAATAAGTGCATGGCGATATAAGTTATCGATATTCTAAATCTGATTTATCATAACCTTGTAAATACATATTGTATATTTACACATAGATGAGAAAGCTTAAGAAATAATATTTAACGTCTGTTTCCAGAAAAGGAACGCTGCTGTTATTCAACATTGCAGCTGATCCGTGTGTCTCAGTGCTCTCCAGGCTTAGCTTCTTGAGTAACAGGGCAGGTCTTCTCTTATGGATTAGACTTCTTTATTTGGTAACGCTTCCATCGAATACAATCGCATTTATCTCCGAAGAATCCCTTTTTAAATATTCCCTGCTATTACTTGTTATCATCTGTTGCTGCAATTGTTGCCTAAATTCCTGCAATCCTAGATGTGTGGGGTTATCCTTTCTAGTTCTGTTGTTGTCATTGGTTAATAAAGATTTCTTGAAAGCGCTGATTAGTCGAAGAAACGCCTTCTTGCAGTAAGAAGATGCCACAAAGAAATGGAGAAATCGATATTCAGGGCGTTAGAAAAGAAAGAACGCGATGGTTATAACAGCGAATGCGCAATGGTAATCTTCTTGTTATACTGTAAGACGTTAACATAATAAATTGTATAATTCGTGTATTTCATTATGTGTGTAATATTATTGTTATCTAACGGATAAAATCAGACTTAAAGTATCATATCTTTTGATTGTTAGTGTTTTATTAAGCGGACTTAGCATGCTTATAATATGCAAAGTTTTATTATGATTAAGTTCATACCATATCAAAGCATGTGGGAGGCTACTGGGTTTTTTTCTTCTTCTAATAACCAATATCTAAATGTCAATTCATTTTAACAAGTCATTGATTTGTTATCAATCATTTGCTAATTTTTAATGCAGAATTTCAAAAAAAAATATGCTTTTCTTTGTTATTTTTCAATTAGCTTTTATCTTTTTAGATACGAAAGAAAAAGTAAACCAATATTTTTTTTTAAAAATATCCCTAATTATATATTCTTTTAACATTTTAAGTAATTTTGTTGTTTTGTAGAGGGTTCCTGTATGTATGTTAATTTCAGGAGGCATTATTGTCAATAAATTTCCAGGATGGATACTTTTTTTTATAAAATCAATTTCACTTTTTGTGCTTTAAATTGATTAAAAGAACAACCTTTTCAGTGCGGCCATTGATTATCAAATAAATATTTCATCTAATGTGTTCTAAGCCGGATCTCAAGATTTAAAAATAAGGTCATGTATATAAAGGTTAATACAACAGAAGTCATACGGAGAACTTGAGATCCAGCAAGTCAATGTAAATTTTGGATAGACCAGGATTATATTATGTGATCATTGTTACATGATGCTAGATAATTTTTCACAAAGATTTTTATAAATCATTTTTTTCATAAAGGTTAATCTAGAATGTAATAACATAAATTTTACTTCTGATCAGAGAAATTTCGGTAGTATTGAAACGCTTTATTGAATATGAAGGTCAGGTAGCGGCGCACAAGAATCCATTAGATTTGAAATCAGAATTCAACAAGCGCTCAATCGTCCGTAATATTCATCTTTGCAAAAGTATACAATGTGAATTTGCATAGATCTCAGGCTCTCTTTCCCGATCAGCATCTCTAATTTCCTGCCCACTCTTAAGATGATTTACGCAAACAGAAGACAGCCATATTGAAGAGCCGAGAGTCGTATGTCTGGAAGATTTAATATTCTTTTCATGTTCTGTGGCTTAGAGATTTACATCTCATTAATACGAATCTGCATTTACCTGAACCTTAAGTGCTGTCCATTAGAAAAACCATTATTTAAAAGAGTCTTATTTAATATCCAGAGCCCTTCGCCTAGTTTGATGCGACCATTCTTCGGCACTTCCGGTTGCTGGGTCCGAGAAAGGCAAAGCGTGCTTCTTTTGTCTTGCAAAAAGCCATTACGATTCTTCAATGAATACTTGATCTATTCAAGCACAAGCAAAGACATTTCAGAAATTGTAATATCAAGTTTTGTATATTTATGTTTTAAGTGGATTTGTTATAAAACGTGTGTGATTTATATTGTTGGTGGGAAGGGTGGGGTAGATGAGATGTTGGGTGTTTTTAAAACTTTATATTTTAGAAATTATTTCTTTTCAAATGCTCATGTACTTTTTTTTATTTATCGGCTGGCAATAAACTGGTCAGAAAACACGCGCACAAAATTACTGCCAACTAGTATGTAAAAAATAGAGCTATTTTCGACTCTTAATGATATACATATGATTGGATGCCTTAAAATGTTGAATTTTGATTGGTTGTTTGGTCTTCTGTAGATAAAACAAGGTTAGATAGACAGGGCAAAAATGATATCCCTATCTTCGATTATCAGAGACATACAAATCCAAAACATTTACTGAGTATACCATATATTCTGTTATAGATAGTTTTAAATGCTCTGAATTTTCAAACTTTAATGTAACACACAAATAAGCAGTTAAAATACAATGACTAGTTTTCTTCGAGTTGTGATTTGGAAACGTAAACACTAACAGGAAATTATACCATGTAATCAATTCAATGCTAAGACATTTACTTTATGAAGGCGATAATCGAAGATATATGCACGTGATATTGGTAGGACCATTGCCTCAATCTCTCCTCGGTGATATAACATCTTCATTCTTAATACGTCTTTTGTTCTCAGAACCTTCCCGATACCCAAAACAATGGACGCCTTCTCGACCGGAAGTGCAGCTTTTGAACAGGCTTTTAGCAGTTATGTAGATTTTATTGAGAATATTAGGTTTGCCAATACAGAGTGGCGCTCGACACTCTTCTAAGATGTCATACTTTAAAATGCCAATTCCGTTTGTTTAATTGATTTCTTTTTGTGGCAGTTTTCGTGAGTAAGGTTGACTAAATTCCACTAAAAGTCTTTCAAATATTTGTTGAAAATGCAAGTTTGTTAGACACTGAAATGCCGTTTCCGTTCCTCGATGAATCCTGTTTGCCAGGTTTCAAGTAACAGACGTCAAGAATAGAGTAAACAAAAATCCGTGAAGGCTGGAGAGAAACAATGCTTGATCAAGTCTTGCTTATTTGGAATAAGATACCCTGTAAACATTATACCTAATATCCTTTTTCAGCTATTTCAAAAGAACAAAGTGTGGGTTCAATTTTATGCGATTTAAATATTAAGTTCGACCTCGTCGCTTTTACGACATTAAAGCTTACGTTAGACACCTGCCAGTTTGAATAATGTACTCAGTGTAAGGAATTTGGAGAAGATGCCGCTTAAATTTCGAAAATACGACGCGGCTTACTTTCTCTTTGATAAGGGGTTTAGGGTTTATTTTCAGGAACATCTCACCTTATTTTTCAATAAAATATAATATGCAGGAAAAGAACTAAATAAATAAAACATGGGTGATTTGATTTGGCCGACATTACAAGTCACTATAGACTTATGACCCCCCCCCCCCCCCAAAAAAAAAAATCCAGAACACATTTGATCTAGGAATTACAAATTCATTACATACATATGACAGTCCCTTTTCTAGTCGTTAATCTGTACATATGTATTAAATGTTTTTATTATTATCTATTTAATGAAGGTGTAAGTTAAAATTTATCTTTTTCTTTACCTAAAGTACAAAAAGTATTAATAGGTAGTTGAGAAGCTGGATCAATGAGTCCTTGTACCGTGTTTTAATCTAATGGACTGCCGTAGTCTTTGAACACCTTAAGAACCAATTTACCAGATCCCGGCCATTGAAAATATGGTTAATGTGAATATCAATAAACTGAAATTAATAAAACTTTCTTTGGACTGTTGAAGATTGGGAAAACGAGTGTTTGCTTCCATTAACGTCTCCATTGAATGGATTTTCGAATAGAAAACCGGAAATTTCGCGCCTCTTTCTTGGTTTATTGAATACCCCTTAGTCCGTGGGACCGGACGAGATTTTGTCCGCTGCCAAGTCTGCGCACTTAAGAGAATCGACGCGCGTAAGGTGGTCGAGGATTGGCGTCTTACAGCGTTCTTACCTGGCCATTTACATCGATATATCGCCCTTTAGCTGCTGCAGGTTATTTTGAGATTTTATTTAGTCTACCCCATCGTCACCAACACCTTTCTTAATTGCGTTGCGGAAAAGGTACATCTTAAATCAATGTGGCACAATAGTTTCGTTAAAGTGCCACTGGGGACAATCGATTGTACCCCTTTTTTCTCGATTCTGCCAGTGAATAAGATAAATTGAAAGTTATCATCTCTCGTCTTCTATCGAATCGTTTTTGTTGTAATTATCGAAAGTAAATATTTTTTCGGCTTGAATCCCGTCTTTTATCATTCTACGATGATTCTTTCATTGTCTGTCAACAGCTTTGCTCAATCAATCATTAACCAGCTACATCCGTCCCCACAAGATAGAGAATTTCTTTTTGAGACCCAATTAAATTGAGATGATTTTAACAATACCCCTTGGGACTATCCTTTGATTTGGTTCTGTAACAAAATGTATCAGACTACAGTAATGTATATTTTATTTGCAATATCAAGCAATCTGAAGATTTTTCGATCCAATGGAAACAGAGGAAAGGATTTTTGCTAATTGTACCGTAAAAGGTTGATTTTTAAATGGGTGTTATGATAGGTTTGTCCGTCTAACAAGTAGTGTATAAATCAACGAGTCACCCGCTGTCGTTGGGAAGGTGTGTAGCTATACAACAGGTGAAACCGTTCTTGAAATTCAATCATCTAAGTTTTCTTGGGTACATAAAACGTTCTACTTTTCGAAAAGAACAGTGGGAAAGAAAGAACGTATCGATTTCGTACGATACCTCTGTCTTGCACGAATTTATGTAAAGAATCCGATATTATTTGATATTCCGCATAAAATGGCTGAAATGGAAATATGTTTCCTTGTCCTTTTTTCTCGTTGCGCCAGAGTAATAAACTGTTACTTTACATTACGGCTATCAACCGGGCGCCTGTTAATAGTCAGGGGAACATATTTTCCGTCAAAGCCACGTGGAATACGAGATCACAAACGAGAACTGTAATGGTGGCATCCAGTGTCAAGACGCACAAAAAAGTCTTTCAGCTGATTCAAAGACATCGCCTTGAAAACACTGGAGCAGATGCTCTTCTTTTCCACATATTAAGATATCGGATGACACCATGCTGATAGCATTAAATTCTTTTCAATAATGTTATAAATGGAGCAATAAAGAAAATTAAAAGTTTTATGTTTTAACAGTAGACAGGGGGGCAAAAGACACGCGATAGAAATCGATTGAAACATTTTGCAGGGCCATCATTAGAATGAATCTTGTTTGCTGCAATTGTTCACCTAAACATGAACTATATCAAAAAATAAAAAGAGATTTTAGTGTTACATGTATCTAAATTGTTGAAATTTGATTTGAAACATTGACTTGGCGCCAAAAATAAGATTTTATTGTGATCTTTTGATCCATTTCAAAAGTTTAAATTTGCTAATATTTCATATCGATTAAGTGGCAATATGAAAACAAATTAAGCTGTATCGATATAAATGGGATTTGAATTTCAAAAAATTTCTCTCTATATATGCCACCTGTTAAACCATTCTAACTCAATCTTTTTCTCTTTTTAAATTATTTATCAACAATATGTACACATAAAGTTGAGGCATACTACTGTTTTCTGACAATAATTGTTTTGTTTTGTCCCAATTCTTACATAATTAAAAGCTGATATATAATACAGCAGATCAGATTATTTTAAAGTTTCGCGATTTGATATGATCTGTAGCTTTTTTCAAGGAAACGGAAATTAATAATCTTTATCAATCAATTTTAAAACTAAGTTTTCTATACTTATATTTCAACATATCCATAATTAATTTATATCATATCTCTATCCAATCCTTCCGGATTTAGGATGTATTTTCTACATGTACATCTATTTGATAACCTACTGAAGAATATTGTACTTCTCTCAGTTGCCAATTTTAAACTTAAATAATATTCTAAATATGTTTGAAAATATTGTAGTTCGCTCTGCATATCAATCATAGTTATATATTGTCCTTGAGAAAACTTCCGAGTTTGAATCTGTTTGTTTTTGCGATCTGTCTCGGACAGAAGCTTGAGATGGGGATGGACTCGTAAGACTATAGATTTCTATTTTGATAATTTAATAATTCAGACAGAATTTGACGACAACTACTCCAGCAGTTTTTGGCCCGACTCTCCAGAGACCGATCAGATCCGGATCATTATTGAATAAGGCATCTTTTACGGCAATATCGCTGCCAACCAAGTTCCCGATTTATAAAAGACCCATGAATTATTTCTCAACCTAAAGGATAGTGTTTAATAGCGAATTGTAGAGCAAACGCCCCATCAAAATGACAAATGAGCTATCGGAAAATTTTAGATAGCATTTAAGACACTAAGCAGAATTTGATATAATTGAGAGCTTGGTGATAATTCCGCGATCGGGTAGCATTGAGTCGTCTCATTTTCTTTATAAAACCATCTTGGGTAAATCGTCAATTATACAAGACCCTGAATTCAGACATTGATTTTACGCTTCAGCATTGTCCGACCCGGTTCCTGCATTGAACTTTTCTCTTTTAAGCAGCAATTGTCTTGTTAAATATCTATCTATAAAAATCGAATCCAAGCAAATACTTTCAATTCATTTTTTTCTGATGAGGTCTTTGTAAAGAATACTCTGATTTCTAAAGCACAACTGAGAAATTTAATGCACCTTTGATGGTGTTAAATTAAGTGCGTTTGCACAATCTTTAAAAGCTTTAATTCAATACTAACAGTGAATTGAGCAGTTTTTCAATTGTTTACCTAGTCTGGGAGTATCCATACAAACAATGGGGAAGATGAGCGTGTAGAGAAAAACACAAGCCAACCGGCTCAGAATAAACCTTCTTCTTCTGGTGTAATAAATTCACTACCCTGAATTACAATATGATGTAATGAGCTTGTGAAACGCAGACTTAGTCATATATTGGTCACAATTTGAATTACAAGGCTAGCACATTTATTTGTATGTAGATAGCTCATGCAGTTGTCGTTCTTTTCATTTTTCATTTCATTCATATTAACGCTTTTTTAAGACAGAAAGATGTAGAATGTATATGGGAGAAAGTGAGTAGCTCTTATCACTTCACTATAGAAGAGTTACAAGAGTCGAATACTTAAGGTATCCCTTGGTACCATTCCTTTATCATGTCTTGTGTGATCTTCGCTCTAAGTTTCACATGATCACGTGTGAGAAACTAGAAGCACTCACTTACAAACAACAGTCCGTAATGAACACTGTGAAATGTATAAGGAGGTATCCAGTAATCGGTTTGTCGGAGGTTATTATGTCTACACTATAGACTCTTGAATTGAGTAAGCAGTTGTCCATCAATTGCTTTGATACATCATACAGACTATCATACACCCCTGCATTGGTCTGTCCCTCGGTCTATTTTTATTTCAGATGTACCTAATAATTGACATTAGAAACACAAAATTTATTTCAACTTTTAAGAAAAAATTTTTTTTTGATAACTTTTATTAATTTAATTTATTTGTTTTTATTTTACTTTTAAAATATTTGTCAGAGAGAAAAACTATTTATAGATAAGGTTTTGAAATTTTATAGTTTTGATGATGGAGTTTGGTGTTAAAGAAATCTTCCAGAGTGAGTAAGTCTTGGGTTTTACACTATAGACTCTTGAATTGAGTAAGTAATTGTCCATCAATTGCTTTGATACTTCACACAGACTAACATACACTCTTGAATTTGCATGGGCTTTCCTTTAGTTTATTTTTGTTTCTGATGTACCTAAAAATTGACCTAAGTAACATAAAATTGAGTTCAACTTCTAAGAAAATGATTTTTGATAACTTTTATTCATTGTTTGTACTAATTTAACTTTAAAATATTTGTCCGAGTAAAATAACATTTACAGATAAGGTTTTGAAATAGTTTTGATTATGGAGTTTGGTCTTAATGAAATCCTCCAGAGTTCATGGGTCTTAGGTTTCAACCGCCATCTATTTCTGTATCTGATTTTTTTGAAAGCATAAAATGTGTGGCTTCAAACAGTAAATCATCGAAAATTAACAGAACATATCTAGAAAATTGGATTTGTCCCCGTAAACAGATGAAAGATGGTTTCGATAAAGTCAAAAATCCTTTTATTAAAAGCCACGGTTCGGGGTTTTTCGGCACGGTTCGTTGTTCACGACCTTAAAGTATCCGTTTTCGTGCGGATATCTTTTCTTCGCTTCTCTTGCCTTTACCTGTGGATTAACTAAGCATGAAGGGTTAGCCGTAACCTTTCGTGGGTCTGCCTCGTGCATGGCACGCGACCAGCAGACGATAGTTAGAAGGCTACTACGAATATGT
>NC_069113.1:12215000-12230000 GCF_025612915.1 Magallana angulata
AGCACTGATACAAAATTAATATTACCAACTGCCTTCAAAGCATGGAAATTGCTATTTCTTTTCTTTTTATTGAAAATTATTAAAGTCCATCGTTTGCTTTAAAGATGACTCGGCGATGTAAATTCTCTCTAACTGGCAATACTCATGACTGTACATGCAAACTTATTTTTTCTTTTAATTTATAGATACGGTTTGGTGATGCAACGGGTTCTGAGAAAAGGCGGTTTCCTTTTATTTCTGTTTTAATTAGACACCAATGCATTAATTGAACGATTATTGATCCGCTTTCACTCGCCAAAGATTTCCTAGAATCTAAAAGATCAGGGAATAGTGTTTGATTGAGTTTGACAAATATTAAACATTGATGAATTTGCAATTCTCCCTTCGACTTTTTGTAAACATTCATTTGTGGCTTCTTGCCGTGTTTAACGTCTTTGAGCGCTTTGGAGCCCAGAGGTGCTGTGTCTCCTTTTGGTTCCTAAGGCCCAAGAGAATTTAATCAAGAACTTTCCACTATATGCCGGAAGACGAAGCGTTTCGGATCGACAATTAAATATTTATTTTCTTACGGTAAATAGCAATTTTCTCGTCCGCATCAATCAGCACTATAGAGACCTTCATTTCAGGTGACATGAAATATTGGTGAAGACATGCAGGTAAAAGCGATTAATAATGGATGACTCGTTTATCTCGATATCTTTCCATCTTGAATTAGTTTTCCAGTCTATCCTCAAGGGAACTCCTCTTCAAGCATCTTAGGTCTTCTTTTTTTTTAAGGTACAAAGATTTTGCATTGCATAAATAAGAGTATGCCAAAAGGTTGGGGAAGAGAGGGTTATAGTATATAATTATATGTAATTGTTAGAAATATAGCATATAATCAACTTTATGAAAATACTTGATCATCGTAATAATAGGGAACAAATTCTATTTTAAAACCCGTTTTCTGAAATTCAAAGGCTATGGTGTTTTTAAAAGATGGCTTTATGTGTATGAGTGTATATGCATGAATGTTGACTTTGGAAACGGTACAGCCATAATATTTAAAAGATATACACAACTATTGGTCTTTTTTTCAATGTAGGAAATTTATAAGAATCAAAATCTGTTTCTATGAAAATAATCAGATAGTAGTAGTATCAAGTTACATGGACTAAACATATTAAACATGTAGTTGTTCATGTTGTTCGCACGTAGGGACGAGATCAGAAATTATCTACGATTCTTTCTTGCATTTTAATAAGATTAGATGAAACTTAATCAAAACTAAAGGACATGGAAAACTTGAGAAAAGTAATTTTTCTCTTGTTCGCAATTCGTGATAAAGCATGCAGTGAGATACTGTGCTAGAATTACAGACAACACCATTGTTTGAGTTTGATTTGGCACGAGGACCTCGACGTACACATATGATTAATTAAAATGGATTATAAAAGCCGCTGCTAAGTGTTATCCGGGGCCCCCGTAATATGCCAACTTCTGACACAAGCTAAGACCCTGCCGTCAACTCCCTACATTAAATTTTCGCCTGGCGACCATGTTTTACGCCTTCTTAGAAATTGAAAAAACTTATATATAGAAATATGTGACAAAAAGTGTCAGAATTCAATTTCTAAGAAAAAAAACAACTTGCGTCATGTGAAATATTTTGGTGTACCTGAAATTATAGATAACTTCATTTTCTATTGAAACGCATCATCCTCCCCCTCCCCCCGATTACGATTTTATGGATGAGGCTGGTCCGCTACGTGCCTGGTATACTACAATGAAAACTCATGAAAATATGCAGAAGAAATAAGCATTTTTTCATATCAAAATTTTTTACTCTTTAAAAAACAAAAACAAAAAAAATCTCCAAACTGTAACAAAGATTAGTCTTATTTCTTTTTTTAACATAAATTTATACACATGTATATAGAATTTTCCTTAATATCAAACTCGAATTCAATATGCGCGTTCGCTAGTTTGTAGCTATATTTATGCGACTTCCGGTCATCATGAGCGGTCCTCGTTTCCTCTGTGATTGAATTACAGGCCCCCTCGTTTATTTTCATTTTCTCTTGTTGTTTTGCAGACACTGTGATGGATCGCTAGAGAGGCTGTCTTAGCCATTCCTGTTGCCACCTCAGTCCTTGGATGAATCACGGTGTTAATATTTTGGCGTCTCTTCCTTAAACATCAATTCATGTATTTTCAAGAATTCTGTCGAATATATTTTGTTTTTTTTAATTTAAAGACAAAACAAGTAATCATCCGCCGTGAAGTTAAACGTAGAATAAACAAATACTCAATTGCAATTTTTCTCATAAATGAAAAGCGCAATGTATTTGACTATAATTTAGCGGTGTTAATAAAATATGATGTTTTATTATATAATTGAAAATGCGGTAATGAACATTTTAAGGTTTGTTAATAATAAACACTATTTTTAAAATTTATATAAAATCAAATATTACAGTATTATTATTTCCCCTAAGTTCTGACCGTCCGGGAACATAACGAGTGTTTCATCGCATATTGCTATCTAAATCGTGATGATATCAGAATCCGATATTTGCCCTGTCCTCAACAATGATAATGCCATTAAAAGCATATGTTCTTAAGAAAACATCACTTAAGCCCGCGTTCCAATTAGTCTTCCTTTAAAGACCCTATGTCAACAGTACCCACTCGACGACAATCGGGACCCCTTTAAGACGTATTATGATCGGGGTAAGGGCCTCTGCAGAGGTTTTACGAGACAATAAATAAATGGGGTTTACAACAAGTAACACTCCGTTCTTCTTTGTCTTCTCTATGGTTTTTTATTTGCTGAGTACTCAGTTTACGAACTTAAAGACAACTCATGACAGATGCAAGATAGAGACTGTCAAAGAATCTCACCTCAGAGCGAGCCGCTCTGTTTACTGAGAGGTGAAAACATATTGGATATGTTATAGATTCGGACCACAATTGTTTCCTCTTTTTCTGTGTTCTAAGCCGTTGATATTGGGCCAGTTGTCAAAGCAATTTTCAAAAAGATAATCAAAGCCGAATCTCTAAGTTAACATATCACAGCATTAACGCGTCTGTGGAGCCTTCCCATGATTGACTGATAAAGAGGAGACACGGGGAAAGGTGTCCACACTTTTTGTGAAACCACTGTCCACTTCTTGGCATGTTTGTCATAAATTTCTGGACAGGTGCGATGTCCGACACGAGAGTTTAATGGCGCTCGTTTTCGGGTCTGTTTTATGACAATCTGTGGTCAGGGTACTGATATGATAGATCTTACCCAGATAAACTTAGGACAAAGCCTAGCCAGGGGTCTATTTTTCTTGGTCAGTGGCGTTTCGAACACACAATAGAATCCAATAAGAGCCGTATCTTTGTCGGAAATATCTGATAAATATTTCTAATAAAACGATTCGTTTTAACGAGCTCGAGACATGCGGAACAGCAAATTTCATTTTTTCATTTCGTCCATCCGGCTTTCATGTTGTATTTTAAATTAAACTCTGACCATTCTTCGATTTTCTCTTTTCACCTGGCTGGTTTTGGGGAAAATTATTTCTTTTGTATCTTTTTTTTTATATGAAAGCTAACCTAACGCTTGATATTTGAAGATTTCCTGTTTTAACATATAAATGTGATAGTCTTGATCATCATCTCAATAAATCAAGTCATTAATTGTTTGGGAAGGACTGACCATTGAGTTAAGGAGACGAATTTCCCCCCTTAAACATAAACTTGAAGTCATAAGAATAAAAATGAATTCATTGGTCTGAATATTTTATTGTAACTACTCTACAGCGAATACAAGAATACTTTTAAATTTAAACCAACTTAACATACTGCATATAAAACACTTGTCGCCTATAGTACATTTGTACATCTCAATACTGGAAAAGTCAAAGAACGAAACAACCTTGCACAAAAAATAATAATGATTATAACATCATCAAAAAAATATTTACATTGTCAGTTTTGTTGCATGGAATTATTCATATATGAGTACACATGTAAGAAGGCGTGTACAAAAAAGGAACAAAATGATTGGTTATTTCTTTATGATGACAAAAAGGTAAGGTATGAAGCTGCCAATCAAATTTCGCCTTCAATAATACATGATTAAATTGATGATAATAATAGAAGACAATAATCTCATATCGCTAATTATTGACTAGTTTTGTAAAACATCGACAAATCATTAAAGACAAAAAAAAAAATGTAAAATGGTGATAAATAGGAAAAAATTGTAGAATCATGGAAAATTTGTGCATGAGTGTAGAACAATTAAGGAATGTCTCCGAACACATCCTGTATGTCTCCAAAATAGCACATCTTGCGAATCTAGTGCACATCAATTATACGATCATAGACATGTGTTCTATCAACATACATAATAATCAAAGTTGGAATTTGAACATTGCACATTAATGTAAAAAAAAGAATGGTTTAAATATAACTACGGGATTAATATTGTTTGAGATTATGACTAGATTGTACTCTATGAGCATTCCTCTTGTATATAGCTCGCCGTATTGTCACATAGGAGTAAAAAAAATGGTGGAGGTTGCTGGATTTCGTGTACATCATGCAAATGGAATGTCAAAACCATGCTTGTTAATTGTCATATAAATGTCAAGTTTAAATTTTGACATCTGAACAATAACAAATAAATTATATAGCACTGGAAAAAGTCAAAACAATAGGTATATATGAACCAATAAAATGTCTTTTGGAATGACAAATGTTTGGAATTCAAGATAGGAATATTGCACTATTATAACGTTGTAGAGAAGGTATTGAGAGAAAAAAAATTAATTCAAATAATAAGAATAACAATTGTCTAAGTTTTAATTTACATATCTCCCAGCTGGTCCATCCAGTTAGGTGATTTGAAATATTCCGGAAGACTGTCATCCATTCTTGCAATGACTTTGTAGATGGCTTTTTTCCAAGAGGGTTCCGAGTCCTTGCAGGCAACGATGGACTTGTAGAATTCCCGAAGTGTGGCCTGGACGACAATTCTAAAGTTATCGGGCACCTGAAACAAAAGAAAGAACATTTAGAGAGAGATGATACAGCAACCACAACTGTACTTGGTCGGCTTATAGGTTTACTTAAATTTCGTTCTTTAGGGTTTAAGCGAAACAAGACGTCTGTCTTGATGAGCCTGCATGCGGGAAGGGTAGAGCGACAAGTTAAGACATCGGTGATTGCATTCTGAAGATTTTGACGGCTGATGGAGATCATGAGACATGCTTATTTCATTTCGCCCGACAGATTTCCCCAAGAAATTGATTTACATTGGTAAGACATGTATGGAGTTTAAGTTGACAAGGAGGCTTACAGGGGAAGTCTCCAAATCCAAGGGATTTGTCGAAAACGAATCGAACACCACCTGATTTATGAAACCGTCAAGGAAAATTAGCCATGGACCACACGGAATGTTTTTGAAGAACTGTAATAAAGAAAGGAATTAACGATTCCGGATCTCAAGCTTTTCCTTATTAATTTCAACCCCGAATAAATGAAATATGAAAAGGGGAGCGATGTAGCGAGAATTCTTTAATGGTTTCCTGGTACGGTCTTTTTTTTTCGTCCCGAGACGATCATGAAACGAAGAGAAGTCGGCTATCAAGATAGTGAAATGCATTGCTATCACTAATGAATGAAGGACTTTTAAATTGTCGTCAATATCTGTGTGTGCTGGGTGTATATATCATCATCCTTACTGAGCATAATGAGATCATTTACAGCTGCTATTTGACAAATTTTTGTGACTGGTAGTTTCTGGTCCCTGGGCAATTCCTACCTGCTGCATTATTTACTACAAATTGTCTTTACACCATTTATCTTACAGAACCTTTCCTGTAGCAGTTTCATATATCAAATCCCATACAGAGGCCAAACAAACTTAATTATTCAAATCAATCTTTAGCGTTCCTTCAATTTGAACCAGAAATTTTTGCATAATACCTGACAGGAATTAAAGGTCTGTCGTGAGTGTAACGTATGGTTTACGGTACAATCCGGATTTGGAATAAATATTTCAGTTTTCTTGTCCTTATTTGGCTTAAGGCGGTCCGACGATTGTCATGTCAAGTGATTATCATTAAGCAATTGAAGACAAGCTGCTACTTTGTGGTACGACAGGTTCGCGAAAGATGGCATCTAATTAATTGAGAGCATCAAAATTTCACGATTGATAAGCCACTACTTCTCACTAGCACGTGTTGTCCTCAGTATAACTAAAGCAATGCATGATTTATTCTTCACCAAACTGTTACTTCGCCGACTAAATTTAAGCTCGTTAATTACAACTGAATAAAAAAAAAATGACCCTATAACTAAAACACAAAGTTTTTCTTGTCATCAGCAACCCGTTTCGTTGATCTTTGTGTGTTGGACATCAATTCTAACTTAACGACCTCTAGTCTGGCTTAAGGCGGCATACAAGGTCCATCTTTCTGTACAATATGTATTGTATATATCAAACTTTTTCCCAAGAGACCTGGTTTCTCTTTCTATTGGTCGTAGATTATTGACTTTGTCTTGATGAAGCACAAAAAACTCACGGACCGACTTCAATCCAATTAATTGTATTCGCTGCAGTTTTCTTGGAATTACAGAGCTACGTACACTCTGAGTTAGAATCCATGATTGTTATCTGCTTTTTAGGGTATTGTCTGAGAAATATCTCCTTTTCTATCTGGCTGGCCCTTGTTTGGTATTGCAGAGTGTCCCCCCGGGGATCAGAAACGGCGGAAAATAAATGTTAGTGAGCTAAAAAGATGGTCTTAGTGGCCGACACCACAACACTTCTAGAGAACAAGACTTTCAAGTAGATTGAAAAGGTGGTCCCTTATGGCTGTAGATAGCAATATTAATAAACTTGAAGTAAACAGGCATTAGTTAATTGTATCATCTTAGCAATAATTCGGATATTGATAAAGTTCCATTTGGCGATATGGAATTTCTTCCTAGAAGTTACAGACACGAAGAGGAGATGGCGATTTGGGAGTAATTTATCAATAATTAATGTGATATATCATTGTTATTTCACAACGATTGTCATCGCTTTATATTACTCCATACAGAAGTATCCCCTTTCATTTTTAATCATAAGAGTATATACATGGTGTCTTTCTTTCTTCCGTGACCGAAATGTGATTTATACGACGTTTCTGCTTTGTGGATTTTGGAGACTTTTCATGGGGGAATTTTATGCAAATAATATCACTTAATTTGATTAAAAAGAACCGTTGTTGAGAAGCAAGGCTTACTTAGATGTTGTCGTCATCAAACCCCCCTATTAATTGTCTTGACAGAGTAATGATGTTTCTAAAAAGATCAAGACAGATAGGGCTTCGTATAAAAAATCGTCCACAGAAACGCAAACTCGATCTTTCTCATCTGTTAATTACACTAGGGGTTCCAACAAATCACACGGTTGACTTGGGACTCTGTTTCTCGGCCTCCGAAGAGACAGGGCGGGATTGAGGGAACCGGTCTTCGTTGTTTGTGACACATTTACTCACGTAAAGTCTCAATTTGGATGCAATCACTAATATCTAGCAGGATTGATAATTGTAAATACACTTTAGCTTTCTACTTCAAAAGACCATGTTTAGCAATTTTTCCCTATCACTTTTGGAATATTTTAAACGGTTTTCAATTGTTTCATTCTAATTTGCAGAATATTGATACGGAAGATATATCATGTAAATGTTCAAAGCAAGCAATGCTTTCAGCCTCAGTTGGTGGAAGTGCTTTAAAGATATTTGAATTTCATTTCCTTTTTGATGGTTTATTTGGTAAAAGAAGGAAACAGAGGAGATTACGGTTTGGCCAAGAGACAATGATGTTAAAGCAAGGGATCGGGGTCTAAATTGAGCTAACCTCGATTTGGTTATTCCGATTGTAATGGAGGTTGAGGACCCTGTAGAGTTCGGACTCTGTGGTCACCACTAGGTCATCAATGGACTTGCAGCCCTCTGCAATGGCTTGGCGGGCGTACTTCTCCATCTGAATGTAGTAAAATTCTCTGAAATAAAAAAGAAGGAAATTCATTATAATTAGCATGATTACATATTGTCAAGTTTATTAACAAGAAATAACTATAATCTAAGAAGAGTGCGAGTCGGCTGGTACCATGCACCACCAGGCACTGAAGGAAAGTTTCAACACACGATGTTATCTTATGATTTCTAAATCTGTCGCTACAAAGTTTATAATAGACTAGACGGATGGAAATTTATAGGCTATTTAAGTCTAAAGAATCATCGTAATTAGGATTACTTAATATACACTTAAGGCAACTTGCACAGACTGTCATCAAAGGCTCGTCACTTCCTTAGCGGTGTTTTATATCATTCAAGTCTTCACATCTCAAATATCTATATTTGTTTTCATAATCCCGAATTACTTCCTCTTTTACACAGATGAGGACAAAATTCAGTTTTCAAAGAAAGTGTACCACAGCGTATCAAGGGGACCATGATTATTCTACTCTTGAACTTTCTGAAATTTGAGTTCCCACGACTTTAAAGGATGGAAGTTTGCCCTGACCAAAAGGACAATCTACATCCGCCCCTTTCCCACAAGAAAGGAATTGAAATAGTATTGTCAGTTATTGAATTTGATTACAGATATGCATAATTTTATGTTAGCATAATGGCATTCTATGATTGTAACACGACAGTTTGTATGCACATGTACCGGTATATGATAAAATTACCCTTTTTAAAACATGCAGTGTCTAGACACAATTGCTTGCCTCTTGTTTTCACATGACACGAAAATAAATTAAACTTGGAGATTAATAGAAGGAAAATTAGACATCTTAGAACCGTATCCATGTCTGCGACGTGAGTCAGAAACGCATAAATACCCAGATTGTAGGAGTTAAACGTCTTAATTAGTTTAAAGTGTCTTTGTACACAATGGGGGAAATTGGCTCAAAATTGAGAGAATTTCTTGTAGTCGAAGTAATATGGCTAATAATCCGAGTCTTATCAGGCAACGGCAAACATTGGGTTCCATGGAAAACTCCATAAGGCGTAGTCTCCATAATGGAGGAGGATCACGTGATCTTGGGAAGGGTGGAATACCATTCTAGACTTTGTCCAAGCCATGAAGGAACTATTGGGGGGGGGGGGGTATTAAACACGTGTAGTGACTAACGCATCATCAATATTCTTTATTTGTTCTGCTCTATACTATTGACTAAAGACTGTTGACATAACAAATTAAAGACGAAATCCTGTCCAGTAAATTAGTTGGAAATAGTTGTATCAGCGTCAAATCTCCCCCCAATATGTCGGCGAGTCAACAAACTCGAGCCTATTTATTCCAAATTTATGAGAGTTTATTTTCTCATATTTTTTTCTTCGAGATATTTGTCCTTTCGCTAATCTCGCAGACTGTGAAAATTCTATTAGAATTAAGAAAGACTGGTTCACCTTTTATTGGCGCTTTTTCTTGTATTAAGGGTATTTAAGGCGGATGTAGACTTTAAATGATGTTCTTTTTTTATATCATAGAGTGCATCTGTTGACCAAAACAAAGATAGAATTTTTTTTTCTTTAAATCATATTGATTATTATCTTCCAATATGTAGTTTAGAATTAATACTGTGTTTTGTGGCGGTTGGAAAAGTGGATATCGTGGGCAGGCTAAATGATGTACACGGAATATCAATCAAGAAGCCATAAAAGTCAAATTGTCCTCGCAGAAATATCGTTTTGTCATTTTCTCTGCCGAAAGACAACTCTCTCTTACTAGAAAATTGCCGGGCACTTGTGGCTAATTACAGAACACGGGATACCCCGGCCGTGTTAGGAGTTTGTGGCTGCCAGGCAGCTGTCACGAGTTGGGACTTCACCAAAATTCAATAAGAGGCGCTTCGAACTTTCAATTTCATTTGTTAAAACAGCAAAGAGAAAAGTTCCATCTATTAGCACTTTTGATTTGCTTCGAGACTCGAGTTTAAATCGGAAAATCACAATATTCATTAATTGGATGTTCATTAATTATTTTGAGGCCAGATTCCAATTGCATATTAGCATCAACTTCTTTAATTTTTCCGCCTCTCGCTATATAATTATTTTGCAACACGTTATATGCGCTCACTTTTAATGCTACCCGATGTTATTAATTTCTATTCCCTAACATAAATCATATTTCCTATTATCAACGAAGAATTCAGTGATGAGTGTTGGCTATACGCGTTGTTAGTCGGTTTCTCGTGAGATTTGGAACAATCTGGTGTTGCCCCGCCCTCTCCCATCACACAAAGTAATATTTGAAATGTACACTTACAGACCTTAGTTCACAGTACAACTCACTTTAGACATTTCCGTGTTATCAAGGCTACCCGCGCGAATTTCCCGCCATTAGGGATAGGGTATAAACCAAAAATAGTTTGTTGTTATATGTAAACTAATTACCCAAACCCTGGTGCTGAAAATTGGGAGTTTTGAACAATATACAAACAAAAGCCGTGCGATCAAGTAATTAATCTTATACCAACTTCTTCAATAAAGTGTAAATTTCTTTTTTCATACACACAAAAAGTACATATAACGTGAACTTCCTCAAACAAAGAAAATATCAATTTCCGTCAACACCTGTCGCAGAAACCCGCACTTCCCTACCAGGGCAAATTTAATTTGCACTTACGTTCATTTCTTTCGGTAAATGAAGATTAGAATTAATATCTTATTAATATCGGCATTGGGAAAAATGAAGAGAAACCTGTTGGCATTGCGATGTTGATAAGGAATTATGTCGATATTTTGTTTATCAGTGCGAATTAGGGAAAAAGCAATTATAAAGATGTGATAATAAAAAAAATACCAACTTATTACGAAAGATCCTTGAACACTTTCTAATTTTTCTCACATTCCACACAAATTATTTATTTTTTCTTAAATTAAAAAAAATCTTATTAATTTTTATATTTTCTTTTACTAGCATAATTATTTAATGTTATCTTTTTATATTTATGATGTGATTGTGCATTTAAATTGTGTTATACATGTACATATTAGAGAATATTTTTATTTATGAAATACAGCTATTTTATCTGTATGTAAGGTAATCTTTTCGTCATCATTATTCTAACATTTCGCCTAGCTGAGAGATTTAAAAGTGTAATTAAGAAGACAATTAATAATGACATATTCCGTATCCACCCCCTTTCCACCCCCCACATTAGAGCCCAATAATGTTGTCATCGACGCTTTAGTATCCGGACCATCGCGGCCTGAGTGTAGCGTAATTCTTATTTTATTTCTCATCGAACTATAAAACTTTGCTAACTACCAATACTGCAGTCATTCTACTTCTATGGCTACTTAATTTGACAGACATAATTTTCTGATCATTAGTCAAATCTCAAAATGCCTAATTTCCTTGAGAGCCTCGTCAATTTTCCTCTCCATGAACCGCTGTAATAATATAATATGGAAACAGTGATCCCTCAGAATTGCTGTAATTGTTCAATTTCTCAAAAGGTTACAAGACTGGTCGCTCACCAACCGGGCCAGTTGTAAGCAGATGGGAGATGCAAGTCATAAAGCTATTAAGACAAGCGCCGCTCACAGGACAAAATCTACATCATTTCTAAAGGTCACAAGATAACATTTTGTGAAAGATTAAAAATCTCTTTTCCCATAGATTTCGAATACATAACTGCATGAATTTTATTACGTACAAAAGTCCATAATTTTCCAATGCACGGGTTTTTGTTGTCCTTAGTAAGGCAAACAAGGGATAATTTGATAGGACTATACCGTGCAAGGACAAGGATAGGGTGAAATGTTATCCCATACTACACAGCTGTCACTTTCAAATATCGTCCGTAAGATGTTTACCGTGAACATGTGATCTCAATAATGCTTTATTTAGTTACATCAAAATTCAAGATCTCTTATTTACTTTTAAGTTTAAAGTTTAATTCTCTTTTTTCTGGTTGATTTCGCGCCCTTCTGTTGTAAAAGAGAGAGAGAGAGAGAGAGAAGGGGGTTGGAGAAATGGCTTAAATAATTGAATCGGGTACCTACACCAGTAAATTAAGTCGCCTGTCATCGGGGTTTCTTGAGTGTAAGGTTCCCCATAGCGGCAGGTGTTCCGAGAGTCGTTCTTATAAATACAATAATTTTGATTAATATGGACAAATCGCGGTAGAGCCGATATATTTCTGTTTGCATAGACGGTGAAAAAGCGAAAAGACCAATTCATCACACCAGACAAGAAAAATAAATCCTTTGTTTCGAGGGGCTGGCTAAAGTGGGAATAAATTTTGTTATTTATACTTTGTTTTCATCACTCGAATATTAATTTCCTGTGAATATTATCTTGAGATACAAATGACACGGTTAGGAAGGAAGGAGGTTAATACTGAAGTAGGGGAACTGTCATAGCGCGCTTTTCCCTCTGTTATGTAACCTTGTATCTCAAGAAGCACCGAGAGCCTCAGGAAACCTGGATGACTAGGAAATCTACACATTTTGTCAGATTACAGAAAAAATTATTTTTTTTTCAATTGCTATAATCTTTTATATCAAACGAATCTTATAAGAGAGCGAGAAAAACGCGCCCCCACCCCTTTATGTCTTTGGAAAAAATTTACTTTACTGATGCATTTAACATAGATTTTTTTTCGCCCACACATACTTAAAAAAATTCTTTCATTCTTTGTATTGTAATAAATGTCTATGCATGACAGACTAGAAAGGTACCGTTTCGTCTTCGATTTTTTTTTTTGGTCAACAATTGGGTATCTGTAGAAAACTCTTCCTCCAAAGCAAACAAAGACCACTTCGTTTCAATCAATTTCAAATATTGACAGAGCAACGATTAAGATAACTGATATACGGAACAATACATGATTTATTACGACTTTCAGAGTTTCAGACATCAACAATGACACTTTCAGGGGAGCATGGTATATTTTGTTACCGACTACATCAAAGATGCATTGACCAATATGTGAGCAGGAAAATGGAATTCATTAGTTCACTTTGCAATTAAACCATTGTAGGTAATTGCTTTTTTGTCCTTCTTCATTTTAAGATTATAACATCACTTAAAGAGATAAAAGGAAATCGCACCGGTAAAAAAAATCAACAAAGTTAATGGTATTAAAACCGAGTTTTTCTGACAATATTAACTGTGGAGAAATCTATAGAACAAATAGAAAGCAATCGATTCAGAATTACATTAAAGTTTGTTTAAACGAAAATATCTGTTTGAAGACAGAATATTTCTATTGTCCGGAAACGGTGGTAAGGGAAGCATTTATTCAATATTTGCAGAAGATGGGAATGCTTTTTTATCTCCGTGCCTTTGTCATCTTATTTAGCTGCCAAGGAAACAAGAAACAAACTTCTTCTTTTATTAAACTGACAATTCTAATAGCCCCCCCCCCAACACACACACTTTCAAAAAAAATTATAAAAAGTTTTTTTTTTTTTAATAAAATAAATATTTACATGTATCTCTTTATAGCGTGGGTTGGCGTTTTGCTAATAAAAGTTAAATACAAACTGACACAAATGAATAAATAAATAAATGATAATGTTTTCAACTTACCGGAAGTTACTGAACCATTTTACGAGTTGTGCAGTGTTGTTCTTGTTAAATTTGACATCCGGGAAGTACACTTTCAAAATGGCGGAGCTTGGATAGCGCACATAGAAGAACATCAGCTTGGCTTTCCTCAGGTGCATAGGGGTCAAAGTACTGGTGTATGCAAGTTAAGGTCATAACATAGATAAGTCCATTGAATAGATCTGAAATCTGCTTACTAATTAAAAAAATCATTTTCTCTTAAAATATCATATCATAATATATTTGTGATTAAGCTGTTGCAAGAATTTAATTACAGATCTCAAAATATTTTCCCTGTCTTTTTGATATAAAAAGAGTCACTGCATGTAAACGAATTTCGAAAAATATGAAATTACACCACAGAATAATATATATCACATTTTCTGCTAATATTGGGAATACATTTTTAATATACATGTACTATCTTGTGCCATAAGACAGAATGACAGACGGTTCTGAATTACAACATTTCTAAGAAAATATCTAAAAAAGGAGAAAAAAGTCGTAAATAAAAAAATTATTGAGGAAGTCAGGAAATTCTCACACTTGCTCAGCCAAAAATAATAAGACAGGAATGTAAGTAACTGACATAATGTTAATTACCAAAAAAAACCCCAGCGTTTTACGGACCGGTACAGCGTATGCAATAATTCTAGGCAAGGTCGATGTCTTGATGGTCGTTTTTAACGCGTTGTGATATTTAAATTCTAAGAAATCGCCCGATTTCTACTTAATTAAATGAAAGCGTCATAAATCGCTGCAGATTTAGAGAGCGCCTGTCGGCTTAGAACTTTTGCTTTGATGTTGATTCATCAGGACTCTCTTGTATAAATTTTTCTCTTTTCTCAACAAGATTACTAACAATAGTGTTGATCGGGGCTCCGATGATTGTTCCATTACCGCAATCACCCCACTAACTACAGTGTAAATTCTTATTACTTAAAGATATCACTTTAACCCCCCCCCCCAACAACATTAGCAATTTTAATATCAAAGTCATAAATAGTTAACAAGTTCACAGAAACCTGTATGTTCTATATTTTACTTTTCAATTTTTTTTAAATTCAGAAATAAAGATGAAATAGTTGGAAAGTGAATTCACTTGACCGCAAGTGTTTACAATGCGAATGACACGCAACCAGTTATTGTGAAATAATATGTTCTGGATGAAATCTAATTTTCTTAATAGCATTCTTTTTTCATCAAAAACCGATGTCTTTGGATGCTGGCAGACGACGCTCTTTAAAGCACTGCTGCATCTCCGAGTTTGTGTAAAGAAACTCAATTAGAAAACAGTGTTTCGGTTGGTATCGCTCCTTTGGGAGTTTCTAGTTTCTAAGAACATTTTCAATGTTATATTTTTCCACTTTCCTAATGTGTGTTGGACCTTCTTTAATT